>NC_066840.1:21837541-21872053 GCF_001640805.2 Lates calcarifer | reverse complement strand
TTGTTAATTAATGTATTTGACAAGGTGCAGTATGCTGATAAGTCACCTATCAGTAAAATGTCACATATTATTTCTGCAAGATATGCAGTCTTTCAGTGCAATATCCATTTGTCGTGACTAGAGCAGTATTAAACTTTTTATGGTTATGTTCAGGCACTCACAGCACTTGGCTAAGGTTAGAGAGTCACCAGATTCTCCCCAGCCATCTGCTCACCTGTTCCCCATTCCCTGTCCCCCCCTAGTCTACGTATATACTGGTCCACTTGTGCCCTGCCAGATTGTCTATTGTGCCATCCCAGCTGTGGTGTTCCAGCCCTTTTGTACCTACCTGTTTTTCCCACCAGGCAGGTGCTTGCTTTGGACTTTGCTTGCTCCTTTTGCTTTTTGCCTTGTGTTCCTGCCTGTCCAAACTTTGGAATTGAAAACACATTAACTGGTTAGAAGTAAACATATCGCAGAAAATCTCAATTTGTAATCCTAATCACGTGACAGCTATGGTAAAGAGGACCATCAGATAATGCCCTAACAGTGGCTTTTGAGGAGCAGATAAAATATGCTTGTCAATATTTGCTTGATCACTAAACTGCTATAGAACGGTGTCAATAGCAGTTGCTGTAGCAACAGAGGGTTCAACTGAAACCAACTGCTGCATGAATACAAACACCTAATCAAAGAAAATCGCTTATTATTTGCTTAAACATCAAATATATGCAGTAAATGTTAGTGTGTCATTTTACAGCTAACTGCTTTCTCCCAGTGTTTTTTTTATCTTTCTTGCATCAATGTCAGAAAAACTCTGGGGCCACCAGAGAGGGTGAGCTCAGTTTCCACTCCATAAACGTCTAATTTAATGTTTCAACGGGTGTTTAAAATATATGACATTTGACTGACAAAATGATGGATGGCATTAAGCAGTAATACAAGTGTTTGTGCCAGTCATTTATGTTGTAACTCAGCGTAGTTTTGTTTCCTCCCTTCTCAAGAGGCCGTTAGCTGCCATTCATTCCTGTAAAATATGAAAAACAACTTCCACATAGCAAGAGGATTCATCACAGGAAAACATTAAGCTGTAATTTGCTTTAGTCAAAGTTTCTGTTTTATTGTTATTTGATTATGACTGAGTTGAGTGTTTTCATATGAGGGCGGCATTAAGTTATTGTTCACTTGCTGTCAATCACCATCACACACAGTAAGAAATGGATTTTCCTCCAGGAAAATAAGCCCTCAAAACCATGTTGTTTTAGAAGTCTTAATTTGAAACATACAAAACTATGACTATTTTTCTTCAAACAACAAAGTTTTTTTTCTCATGTAATCCTGTTCATCTTGTCTTTCTATCACATTTTTATGTTGTTCTTTTACCTCTCTAACTCTCTCCCAGAGGCTTTTGTTTACTTTTAATTCAGGTAATTGAAGTATATGTGAGTAGCTATATGTAGGTATAAGTTTTAGTTGTATTTTATTGAAGTGGACTATGTTGCATATGTGGTTTTAGTTTTGTGGATGTTTTGATACCTTAGATACATATAACTGATATTATTTCAGGCTGACCATAACTCCATACTCACAAAGGCTGAAGCTATCCCCCTCTAAAAGCCCACACTGCAGTGGTTTAAAGGTGCTATATATAAGTTTTTGCTATCACTACATAGCCAACATTAGCTT
Source organism: Lates calcarifer (assembly GCF_001640805.2). Taxonomy (NCBI): domain Eukaryota; kingdom Metazoa; phylum Chordata; class Actinopteri; family Centropomidae; genus Lates; species Lates calcarifer. The sequence goes on along the minus strand of NC_066840.1, from coordinate 21,870,388 downwards.
TAGGAGCTGTCTACTTACCAAGAGCTTCCGCCATTGTTGCGTTTAAAACAGGAGGTTAGAATACGCCCTTTCAGCAGCATTGCCTCTTCATCCTCTCATGTTGGACTGACACCAGATGCTACAGTGACTCGCTATCACAAGTAATATTACGAGATGAGTTAGGCCAGTGCTAGCTGGTTAGCATGTTAACTTCAGTATGATAGCAGTAATGGGCAAGTAAAGGAATGAAGTTTGATGCTGTTTTTTTTCTAGATTGGTAAGTAAACATCTGTTGATGCTAATGTTGGCTATGTAGCAATAGCAAAAACTTGCATATAGCACCTTTAATACAAAGGAGTAGGCATCACATTAGGTTCTTATGAGAGGTAGACACATCTAATGATAACTAATGATAACCCTAGTGTGTACTGCTGACAAAAACACAGCATGTATTGTAAAAAGTAATGCTGACATAAGAAAATCAATAAGAAAAAAGAAATATACAGGCCCACAGATGGCTGGAAAGGTCTATCTGTTCTGAAGCAAAGTCCTGTTTTATTAGCCAGTATTTCCTAATATTAAAACAAGCACAGTACACTTTATAATGAATCTTCTGACAGCAGCCATGTGGGAAATCAGATCACGGTGTAGCCCAAACTAAAGACAGCCGACCAGACTTTTTGACATGTCATTCAATCGCAGATTTATACGTGTCGTGACCCCCCTAAAACTGAACTTCAAACAGCCGATCTGGCAGAAATTTGGCCCAATTCTAAGCTTAAACTCAGGGGCAATCAAATTTGGGGTTAAAGGTGGGCTTAATCCAGAGTATCTGCCCAGCTCTACATATTGGAATACAAACAGATTTGATTTTCTCCAATGTTATAGCAGTGTAAATGTGTAGGCAAATATTTATCTGGTCTACAGTGTGTCACCTGCAGTAATGTGATAGCGCACTCACGCAGAAATTCATTTTATTCATATTCTTGTGTTCTTTCCTTGTCAGCGACACACAGTGAGGTCACCCTGGCTTGTCCTTTTACTGAGCTATGGATATCTGAAAGTAATTACAAGCAGCAGATCTAGCAGAAACTATGCAGCGAAGACAAAGAGGGTGCAATGTGGTGGTCAACATTAAGAGCATTAACGCTGCCCCCACATCTCATCATTATCCCGGCGCAATCTAAAGCTCAATAAAATGCAAATCAAAATCACTGCTGTTCTCTCTTCGGGAGATTTATACATTAAAGTGCAGCAATAAAAGGAATCCGCTTGAGGTTTAAGGTCATGTTTGAAAGAGTGTAGAGTAATGGAATATAGAATGAGGAAGATGGCTGAAGATTAAATTAGCTCTGTACTGTGCACTATACTGTTTGGGTATCAGGTGTTTTAATCAGCTTAGAGGCTGTGTGTGACAGGTGATTTACACACTTCATGTATATATGATTTACTGAGGGCCGTGTTCATCTTTTCTCATTAGGGAGGGAATTTCTTTGGGCTTTCTTACATGTTCCTACATAAGAGACAACAGGGGAGCACAGATAGCGTTTAGGAGGCAATCATTTTCCAGGAAGCTTCTTTAAACAAGCATAAAAATAGGGAAATTATATTTTCATGTTACTAATCTCCTCTAGTGAGCCAACTTTTTAAAAATGCATCTTTGATCCGCCTCAGTGTTGAAACTGTAAACACATTAGCATACCTCCCACCCCCAACTGACAACCCCCACCCCCATCCTGGCCTTTGAGGAGCCATGCTTTCTTACTTTCACATTTAATCCAATTCATTATTGTGGGCCCCCCCTCGGTACACTCAGCTGTCAGGGGAGACAAAAGCCCTGCCAAATATGGATGCTTTTTTGTTCCCTTGGATTTGTGCTGCCCTCCCCTGGGGATACTGCCCCCCCCACCCAAGCCCACCCCCCACCCCTTCCTCAACCCCATCTCCCTTCCACACACACATATATTCACACCCTCCTCCACTTCCACCCCATTCAGGAGGGGGCGAAAAAAAAATACCTGGGGCTGTTCATTGTGTCACCTCTTCCATGGGTGGAAATTCAGAAAGGATGGAACTGAACACAGTCACAGTAGAGGGCATATTCTTTTGAGGGTCGCAATAATTGAATGTAAAAAAAAGTCGCACTACTCAAAGGAAAGCAGAGATCTAAAAGAAGATATTAACTGTTGATTGATGAATATTGCATGCAAGAAAGGGGCGGAGGGGCTCGATTATGATTGGGGAATGTTTTTAATTTTTTTTAATTAATTCACATGTTTGAATACCCAGCTAATTCCTGTGTGTGAGAATGAGACAGAATACACAGCCTCATACTCACAGTGTTTGTTTATTGTTGTTTACTTAGTATCATTTTAAACCCCTGCTCAGATCTACTCTGGCAGTTTTGCACATTGGTGGCTCCAACAAAACACACTGAGGGTTCTGCTAATTTGCTATTCTGGAGGAAACATAACTGCTGCCTGGGTTATGTTGACTGGCACATTTGTTTCCATTCAGGATTCACTCCCAGTGTCTCATGTGTTGTTAGGTTTAGGCTGATTAAAGTTAGGGACAGATCACAGTTTTGTAATGAAAAAGTAAACAAGTCTCTGATGCTTCAAGTCAGCTTGTGTCTGAAATAAATCCTTATTTAGTGCATTATATTTACTGTCCTTTTTGTTTTGAGTGTCTGAATTCTGAGGTTTTGCTCTACACTTACACTTACACGCATTTAAATGGAACAAAAATGGCATGAATACTGCGTTCTATCATTTTGGAATATCACAACGCAACACGCTGCATTTTAAAAAATATGAAGGCCACAGTTCACACCACCTGTCAGTGATGACACAGTGTATGAATTCTAAATATTGTGCTCACTATAGAGTAGGTGACTATTTTATAGGGAGTGGTGGATGAGTGAAATGGGGACTTTTTTCAGATACAGCCCATGTTTCTGAGAGAGAGTTTGTGTTTCACTCTCCTTTGGTAGATGAAGGAGCATTTATTTCACACTACACTTTTATTTTGGTGCAGGGAGGATTTATGATGTTTCAGTTTCAGTGGGATTTTTTTTTTTTTTTTCCATTAGCAATTTGTGTTTTTGGCTGATGAAAAGTGAGAATCTTGCCTAGTGCAGCTTTTGGCAAACAAGTAAATGAGCACTGTATACCTTTATACAAAATATTTAACACATTTGTCTAAAAGAGACTCTTAAACTGAGCTCTGTCAGTCATTGCTCCTCAGTTTTTTACAGATGTTAGCTGTCTGCAGCTGCAGTGCTACCAATTACCCAGCATGAGTGATAGGCGGTGGTGTGGAGGGCTTGGGCATACACCGGGGTCACTGATGCTACGTCTCAATTAACCACACAGCTACACATGGGATCTGCCATGGCCCTTATCTTGTATTTATAGAATAACACAGAGACAAACACAGAGCACTGTCAAGAGGCAGGACCCACAAGGTCAGCTGTTGTTACTGCTGGATATTTGCAGCTGCTGCACAGGGATGGAGAAGAAAAATAAAACTTGACAGAAAAGTTTAGGTGGAAAATGTAAGGAGGCTTTTAAAACCTATAGGCTACAGCTGGGGTTTACTTCTTCGCTTGTTAGGTCTTTTAAGTTAGGGAGCCGCCACATCTACAGTTTTCTTTGGACCATGTTGGAAAGTCGACTTTGTTATACTTTCGTATTTGATTTGTTTAAATTCAAGTTGCCAAGTAAATGAAGACTTAGAAACAAAAGATTTTCCAACACATATACACACACAGTCTTGACAGACTTTTGTCATCTAGGACTAATCACACTCTGTCTAGTTCAACATCCTGGAAATATGCTTATGTGATTTCTTACTGAGAGTTAGACCAGAAGCTCAATATCAATTTCTTGGCTGAAATATAAAGCCGGAGACAGTTAGCTTACCTTAGTATAAAGAGTGGGAGCAGTGGGAAACAGCTAGCCAGGCTCTGTCCAAGGGTGACAACACCTCCATACCACATGCATTATATTTCATTTGTGTGAATAATACAAAAACTCAGGTGTAAAAGTACTGGTCTCCACTGGTTGCCGGGCAATCTAACTGTATTGGTATTGACTTTCTCCTCACACTCTTTACACTCTTGAGTATTTCCCAAAATACTGAATTATTCCTTTAATAGTTGACACACTTTGGTGTTTTTGCTGCAATCCAATAAGTTTTTTGTTTTTTTTTTTTGTTTTTTTTTTTATATTTGAGAATATCCCATGCTAATTAGTTAAAATATACACCTGCACTTTATCACCAATTTAATTTATAAAGAAAAATGTTTTACAAATTTAAGAATGAAAGAAATCATATTTTAAGTGATCCCTGTTCTTACACTGTCTACATTGCTGTTTCATACCAATTAATAACTGCTTTGTCTTCTTTTGTCTCATTTTAGCAGAATATTTAAACTGTATCAAAATATTTCATCCTCTATCTATATCTACTTGTCATTTGCACAGTTGTGGGAGCCTATCCCAGCATGCATTGGGCAAGAGATGAGGGAGTGTTAGTCAAGCATTGTTGCAGAAAATATTAACATGATATAAAGTTCCCACTACATATAGTACATCGCAGTGTGAACAGTGCCAGGTACTGTATGCTGCTGTCCTGCCACACAGTGATATTCAGTCTCATCATAGTAAACAACAGATGCTCTGTCCAATATTAAAAGAAATATGGCAATTTCTCCTCAGAATAATCTCCCTCCCTGCACATGAGCCTCAACATAATGAGCTTCAGCAGATTAAAAATTGTAATCCATGTGCTAATAGCCATGGCATTTTTGTCTGACTTCATTATGGAGATTTAATGCAGACAGAAGAGCTTTCAAATCACTTTTCATGACAAGTGAAATGCAATCAAAGCTTGCATTAAGAGGTTCGTTAGGTGACTCTTAAGGATTTGTGGGCTTCGATTTGCATCTTAAATCTCAGAACTAACAGTGTAAAACACACAGTGCGCATGCAGATTGGTCTAATTATAGTAGCGTCTGTCTTCCTGAATGTCCACAGATTATAATGGTGTCTGCACTTGACAAGAATAGCTACGTAACATATGATAATGTGTGGCAATTCGAATAATATGAAAAACAAGGTCGAGCCCCATGTTCTACCCATGATGGCAGACTGCAGCCTGATTCCAAATGCTTTGTGAATACTAAACAAGCTACTATACAATGAGCATTTGATTGGATTCATATAGCTGCCCTCTAACACACTCTCACAATTGGCTTTAAGGAGCTATAAAAGGATATGGGTTAGCTCAGAGCTCACAGGCCAATACAGACAAAAAACATTACAGTTCCAACAAAATGCTGTTATGTTAAAAGGTCAATTTATATATCATTAAAGCTGTACAGAAACAAAGCACCTACAGCCTGGTTTATGTGGAGATAGGCTGTAGCCACACTAAGGAGAGTTTTTAATGTAAAATACAACTTTTTTATGCATCAAGTCTTGCAACTTAAATGACCATATAGGTTGCTTGTCCCTCATATACAATATGACCTCTAGGTTGTGCATCTAGCAACAGGCATACCAGACCACTCAGTCAGGTTTAGGCACAAAAACGGCATGGTTATGTTGAGGAAAAGTCTGCGGTTACTGGTTAAAATAAGTACTTCTTTGAGCTTAGCGGACCTTTGTCATTATGGTTACAGTAACAAACATGGTCAAGGTTGTGGAAAGGTTGTTACACTAGCACTAGGACCGTGGTCTCCTGTGTGAAAGTCCTGTGTTTTGTTCATTGTTAAGTCATCATAAAACAGCTTTACTTGCCCAACGCTGGGCCTGTACTCACACATCTTAAAATTACATTAAAATGAAAGGTAACAATTTACACTATTCAAGCATAAAGGCCTTAAGTGCTGCATGCTATTACACGATCAAAGAGCTTTTGTTCAAATTTTGGCAGTGGTTTTAGGAAACACAGTACAAATGATTTCCATTTCATTTTACGAGAATGATGAATGGTTTTAGAGTATCATTATGTGTTATGAATGAGTTTAACAGTGTTTTATTCTGAAACCTTGAGTGTGCATGAATAAAAGCACTAAAAGTGCTTTATAATATCATTACTCCTGATTTTATTATCCCATCATATTTGTATTGTATCAGAAGACTATGTATTGTAGGTAGGTAATTCATGGTAAATTCAACTGCTGATGCCACATTCAAAATCTGCAGCGCTTCATTCACATAAAAAACTGCAGCACCATAAGTTGTATTATCTGGTCAGCAATGAGAAATGGCACTTAGATGTAGCCTACATGTAACATTTCACAATGGATGACTTCTAGTTCCTACTCTGACATCTACTAATAACAACACAAAATGTTTTCAGAGTGTAAGTGGATTAATTCATTAAAACATTTATTTTTGTGTCCACTTCTTCTTGATTATAGGGGAACCTGAAATACTGCAGCATGATGACCTTCTACCTCCCAGCAGCACAGAGGAGAGAGAAAACAGGAGAAAAGGTATTCAGTTTTAAACTGGCCTTGACAGGTCTGACTTTTCAAAAGGAAGAAAAAGCACTCGCCTGATGAAATGCTGCAAGAGGGAAAAGAACAAAGCGTGTGGTGCTTTCTTTTATTCAAATCTGTGTTTCACAAAAACAGAAAACTCAGCAGGAGAAAAAAGGACAGATTTTTTTAGACGGGACCACATAGGAAGAGAAAGGCAGATGCTAACGTGTCAGCAGCTCCCTCATCCTGACAAGACGTGGCCAACAAGATATGATGCTCACCATTTGCAGTTGAAAATTTTCCCCAAGTCTTGTAAGTGCTGTCGAGGATGCTGTAGCTTGGAAGTATAATAGAGCCACAGATAGCTTTAATGGTGTGAAATGTGCCACAGTGCCATTACACCCCCAGTGATATACAGACCTGTCAGGAAAATCACCCAAATCAGGTCAGTTTTGCACTCAAAGCAAATGGACAACTCTGGTCCAGACTGATTTAATCAGTGTCTGATTTACAACCTCTAACCACCTAATGTCCCACTGCCACGCTCACATTTGTTTTCCTATCAAAGAACTACAATAAATCTGTGGAAAAAAGGGAACAATTTGGATTGGACGGTTTTTCCTCTCTATTCTCAGCCCACTCACAGAGCATAATGTCCGTGAAATGAGGGGAAGGGGAGAGAGCAAAAAGAAATCTAATATTATTGTACCAAACACTGGCCTGCAACTAGACATAAAATATTATGACTTATTGTTTAAGGACATGGATTTTGACATTTGATAACCAGGGCCATGAATAACAAAATGATCCAACAGGAGCCAATTCAGCAAGTTACAAAACATTTTCCTCATAAAGTGAATTTTGTTTTTATGCTTTGCAGTGTGAATCACAAAGAACAAAATCCAGACGTGAATAAACACACATTCTAAATGGAAAAATCAGTCAACAGAAAATTTATGAAAGGCTAGAGTGTGCAATTAAAAGCTCACTGCTGGCAAAAAATTGAAGTTTGAACATCTACAGTTCCATTACATCTGTGCAAATTCCATCTACTGACAAAAATTATATGATATGCTCTAAGAAACAGCTACAAAACAAAGCTACTTATCTTATGATTTCCACCTAAAGGAAAACATATGGGTCATACACTTGAGAAGAGATCAGAACAGATGAGAAGAGACTAGAGTACCAGCAGTCAGATAACTCTGCATAAAGACTGAAACTTAACTGCATCCAAAGGTGACAAAATCCGCTAACCATAAACCAAAGTGTAAAAGTGACAAGTCTTGTTATCACCGGTTCTAAGAGGTGACCAGCAGAGTTTACAAGAAGTTACTATTCCCAACTAAGAAGCAGCATATAGTCTTTTAATACATTTCTGTTTTTGTACAGATCAAACCATCACATAATAACTGGTAAGCTGTTTCCGGTTCTTATGCTAAGCTAACTGGGTTGCTGGCTATAGCCTTTTACAGAACAAAGAGATAAGACAGTATCTTTCCCCTCATCTAACTCTTGGTTACTATTACTTTTAACTTTAATTTCCTGTAATCACAAAGTAATTATTCTATGGTCTGTGTGAGAAAACTAAATGTAAAAACCATCTTCATAGCCTTATGTAATAAATCACTGATGGTCAAATTTCACAGTAACATACTTAATGCATCAGATCACACGGTGGCTCATACTCACATGCAGGCTCAGATTAAGCCAACATAAGCACACACACTCACATACACACCTGGACTCTCAGCAGTAAACAAAGACCTGGAGCAGAGCCAGCAGCTCCATTGTTTGAGATTTGATCAGCTGTGCTGTGGCTGTGACCCGAACCCATTCTGTATCCTAATGAAAAGTCCATTTGGACGACAAGCAATGTTGCCTCCTCTTCTCATGTGGGCTTATAAAACAAGGGTCTACACGAGGGGATTGAGGAACACTTGTCCTCCGTTCTCAAATAAAATGAAAGGGACCATGGTGATGCATCAGATTCAATATTCAGAGCAGCCATTAGCAGCTGTGTGCAGGGGAATCTCAGCAGAAATCACATAAAATACCACAGCAAACAGGATGGTCAGTGAGGAAAAAAAAAAAGAGCACCCATGAAGTGAATTTATACCATTAGGGATTCTTAGAGATGGCCCCAATTCAAGCATGTTGGTCAAAAATGAAAGAAGAATTCCATTTAAATTTCATATAATGCTGTGGTACTAGCAACTATTACAAAAACAGTCATGGATCACATGATGCTTTTTCTGCTTCAAGGCTTAATATATCTATGGCTACTTCAGTGATAATAGACTCCTTGTTATGGTTTGGGTTAGTTTGTCTTTGTGTTGTGCTTTTTCTCTCTGTTCCCCCTTCCCTTTTTTCTGTTTGGTTGCAGAGCTGGTGTGTTGCTAGGGGTGTGGCTGTCTCCTCCTGCTGGCTGATTACACACACCTGTTTCCACTCCGCTCGTTCTCTCTTCGCCTTCTTAAGCCCGGCCTTCACCCCAGCCCTTTGCCAGAGTATTCCTTGCTGTATCCAGTGTGCAAGCTCTCAACGCTACCTGTGTTTTTGGATTCTCCTGTTCTCTGTGGCTACCTGTGTTCTCCAGTGGCAGCGTTTTCTGTTCCTCGTGTCTTCAGTACTTTCTTTAGTCAGCCAGTCGCCTGCCACGCTGCCTGCCTATTGTTCCTGTGTTTTTCATCAGTGCCTGATTAAAGAGCCATCTGTTGGTACCTACCTGTGTGTGTGTTCTCTGCATTGGGGTCCTAAACTAGAGTTCATAACAGAATACTCTGGCCAAGCATGGACCCCGCAGAGATTGAGAGGGTAAAACTCGCTCTCACCTCTCAAGGAGCACGGGTGGGCCAACATGAGGATGCTCTGAAGGATATCACGGACAAGCTGCTCTGCCTGGCCTCCAGCATGACCCAACTCGACGCCCGCCTGGACCAGGTCTCCACGCAGCTTACCTCTCTGGCGGCTCCTGTTCCCTCTTCGGCTCCACCAGTCCATCCTCCAGCCCCGACTACTTCTCCTACCCTGCCCAGCCTTCCTCGTGAGCCCTTTATCCCCACTCCGGTCAGGTATTCAGGAGAAGTAGGGTCTTGTAGTCAGTTTCTCCACCAGTGTTCATTAGTTTTTGACCAGCAGCCCTTATCCTACTCAACCGACAGGTCCAAGATCGCTTTTGTTAGTAGCTTACTTTCAGGGAAGGCGTCAGCATGGGCAGTAGCCACAGCTAATGCTAACTCACCTGCTTGGCAAACATACCATTCTTTTTGCTGTGAGTTCCGTAGAGTTTTCGACCACCCACTCCGGGGCAAGGTAGCTGGTAACCGGCTACTCTCCCTACGTCAGGGATCCCTCACGGTAGCTGCTTATTCAGTAGATTTCCGCATTCTCGCTGCCGAGTGTGGGTGGGATGAAGGGGCTTTACAAGGGTTATTTCTGCAAGGGCTCAGTGAGGAACTCAAAGATGAACTTGCTTCTCGGGATGAGACCTCTTCTCTGGAGGAGCTAATCTCCTTGGCTATCCGTTTGGACAATCGCCTTAGCGAGAGACGCAGGGAAAGGGCAGTCAGAATTAGGGCCCCTTCCCTTCGATCAAAGTCCCCTTGACCCTCTGGTCCCATGGTACCTTGCCCTCCTCCGGAGCCACCTTCTGCCTGTACATCTCCCCCAGCTGCCTCTTCCTCCCCCTGCAGAGAGGAGCCTATGCAGTTGGGGAGGATGAGACTCACCCCCACTGAACGTCAACGCCGCTTCCTCCAGAGACTGTGCCTCTACTGTGGTGGTGAGGGTCATGTCCTCGCTCTCTGTCCCTTACGACCAAAAGATTTGGCTCATCAACCTCTAGGGGAACGTTGGTGAGCCGAACTTCTGCTGTTCCCCCATCCTCCAAACGTTTTTCTCTGAAAGGGACTGTTTCCTGGTCTAAAGAGGGCATTCCTCTCCCTGTCCTAGTGGACTCTGGTTCGGACGACAATTTCATAGACTCTGGTATTGTTTCCCGTTTTGACATCCCCTCAGAACCCCTTCCTGAACCCAAGGACGTTTTTGCCCTCGATGGTCGCCTTCTGGCCCATGTCACTCTCCGAACTATTCCTGTGTCCCTGCTCCTCTCTGGCAATCATCGAGAAGATATTTCCTTTTTCATAATCCCCTCACCATCTTCTTCTCTGGTATTAGGCCTTCCCTGGCTCAAGCTCCACAACCCACACATAGACTGGTCCACTCTATCCATTACTAATTGGAGTTTATTTTGTCACTCCCACTGTCTCCACTCGGCCATTCCCACCACCATCTCTGCTCCTGGAACCCCTAAACCCATAGATCTTTCCTCAGTTCCCCAGCAGTATCATGACCTCCAGGAGGTGTTCAGCAGGGACCGGGCTCAATCTCTGCCTCCTCATAGACCTTATGACTGCAGTATTGATCTGCTCCCTGGAGCCCCCTATCCATCCAGCAAGCTCTATAACCTCTCCAAGCCTGAAAGGGAGGCTATGGAGACCTACATCTCTGACTCTCTGGCAGCAGGTCTCATCCGTCCTTCCTCTTCGCCCTTGGGAGCAGGATTTTTTTTTGTAGAAAAGAAGGACAAGACTCTTCGGCCCTGTGTAGACTACAGGGGACTTAATGAGATCACTGTTAAGAATAAGTACCCTCTTCCCCTGATCGATTCTGCCTTCGCTTCCCTCCACCAGGCCACCATCTTCACCAAGTTGGATCTACGTAATGCTTACCACTTGGTGCGGATCAAGGAGGGGGATGAATGGAAGACCGGATTCAACACTCCTCTCGGTCATTTTGAGTACCTTGTCATGCCTTTTGGGTTAACCAACGCACCTGCTGTCTTCCAATGTCTCATCAACGATGTCCTCCGTGATATGCTCAACCGGTTTGTTTTTGTCTACCTGGATGACATTTTGATTTTCTCCCGCACCCCTGATGAACATGTACAACACGTCCGGCTAGTTTTGCAAAGACTTTTGGAGAACCGTCTTTTTGTTAAAGCCGAGAAGTGTGAGTTTCATGTCCCCTCAGTCAGTTTCCTGGGCTTTGTGGTGGAAAAAGGGCAGGTCAGGTCTGACCCTGCCAAGATTAAGGCAGTGGTTGAATGGCCCACTCCCACCGACAGGAAGCAACTACAGCGGTATCTTGGGTTCGCTAATTTCTACCGCAGATTCATTCGCGATTACAGTAGAGTGGCTGCACCTCTTACTAAGTTAACCTCTGTCAAATCACCTTTTGTTTGGTCCCCTGCGGCTGAGGCCGCTTTTACTAAGTTAAAGAGTTTATTTTCCTCTGCTCCCGTGTTGTGTCACCCTGATCCCTCTGTCCAGTTTGTTGTAGAGGTTGATGCCTCGGACTCTGGTGTGGGAGCGGTCCTGTCTCAACGGTCCACCTCTGACCAGAAACTCCACCCCTGTGCGTTCTTCTCCCGCCGTCTCACACCTGCGGAGAGGAACTATGATGTGGGGAATCGGGAGCTGCTGGCAGTGGTGCTGGCCCTCCAGGAGTGGAGGCACTGGCTGGAGGGTTCTACACACCCTTTTATTGTTTGGACTGACCATAAGAACCTGTCTTACCTCCGTTCTGCCCGCAGACTCAACTCCCGTCAGGCTCGGTGGGCTTTGTTCCTGGGCCGATTTAACTTCACCCTCACCTACCGGCCAGGCTCCAGGAACGCCAAGCCTGATGCCCTCTCTCGCCAGTTCTCTTCCCCCGTTGAAGGTCCTGCGGTGGACACCATTCTGCCTTCCTCCTGTGTGGTGGGAGCTGCCAGGTGGGAGATTGAGCAGCTGGTCCAGGAGGCCCTGTCTGATCATCCTACCCCGGAGGGTGGTCCTCCCAACCGCCTGTTTGTCCCAGAGCCTGTCCGTTCCCCTGTGCTCCAGTGGGGGCACTCCTCCAAGGTGGCATGCCATCCTGGGTTTCACCGGACCCTGGCTCTGCTTCGTCAGCGTTTCTGGTGGCCCTCCATGTCCGCTGACACTAAGGAGTTCGTCTCTGCCTGCTCAGTCTGTGCCCGGAACAAGTCTTCTCATCGTGCTCCTGCTGGTCTCCTACGCCCTCTTCCCATACCCCATCGTCCCTGGTCTCACATTGCCGTGGACTTCGTCACTGGACTGCCACCATCTGATGGTAACAACACCATTCTCACTGTTATTGACCGATTCTCCAAGTCTGTCCATTTTATCCCGCTCTCTAAACTTCCCTCTGCCCTAGAGACTGCTAATCTACTCATTCAGCATGTGTTCAGGCTTCATGGAATCCCCCAGGACATCATCTCCGACAGAGGACCTCAGTTTTCCTCCAGAGTTTGGCAGGCTTTTTGCCGAGCTGTGGGGGCTACAGCCAGTCTATCCTCTGGTTACCATCCCCAGACTAATGGCCAGACTGAGCGGGCCAACCAGGATCTGGAGGCAGCCCTTCGCTGTGTTGCCTCTAATCACCCAGTCTCCTGGTCTTCCCACCTTCCCTGGATCGAATATGCTCACAACTCCCTGGTCAGCTCAGCCACAGGTATGTCTCCTTTTATGGCTGCTAATGGCTTTCAGCCTCCTCTCTTCCCTGCTCAGGAGACCGAAGTGGCAGTTCCCTCGGTGCAGGCGCACCTCCAGCGTGCCCGCCAAGTCTGGCGTGAAGCCCAAGCAGCTCTAGCCCGTACTGCGGCTCGGAACCAGAGGTTGGCTGATCGTCACCGCACTCCTGCTCCCCTGTATCAACCCGGCCAGAAGGTCTGGCTTTCCACCCGTGATCTTCCTCTCAGGTCTGACTCCCGCAAACTCTCCCCCAGATACATCGGCCCATACACTATCGACCGCATCATCAACCCCAGTGTGGTGAGACTCCAGTTGCCCCCCTCCCTCAATATCCACCCGTCTTTTCATGTCTCCCTGCTCAAGCCTGTCTCCACCAGTCCTCTGTGCCCTCCGGCCGAACCCCCTCCACCCCCCGAATCATCGATGACCACCCTGCGTTCACTGTCCGGCAGCTGTTGGATGTGCGGAAGCGGGGTCGGGGCTTTCAATACCTGGTGGACTGGGAGGGGTACGGGCCAGAGGAACGTTCCTGGATCACTCGCTCACTCATCCTGGACCCTGAACTCATTAATGACTTTTACACCAGGCATCCCGACAAGCCTGGTAGGCCGCCAGGAGGCGTCCGTTGAGGGGGGGTACTGTTATGGTTTGGGTTAGTTTGTCTTTGTGTTGTGCTTTTTCTCTCTGTTCCCCCTTCCCTTTTTTCTGTTTGGTTGCAGAGCTGGTGTGTTGCTAGGGGTGTGGCTGTCTCCTCCTGCTGGCTGATTACACACACCTGTTTCCACTCCGCTCGTTCTCTCTTCGCCTTCTTAAGCCCGGCCTTCACCCCAGCCCTTTGCCAGAGTATTCCTTGCTGTATCCAGTGTGCAAGCTCTCAACGCTACCTGTGTTTTTGGATTCTCCTGTTCTCTGTGGCTACCTGTGTTCTCCAGTGGCAGCGTTTTCTGTTCCTCGTGTCTTCAGTACTTTCTTTAGTCAGCCAGTCGCCTGCCACGCTGCCTGCCTATTGTTCCTGTGTTTTTCATCAGTGCCTGATTAAAGAGCCATCTGTTGGTACCTACCTGTGTGTGTGTTCTCTGCATTGGGGTCCTAAACTAGAGTTCATAACACTCCTGGGAAATAAACTCAGTGGCTCCATAACCGTTTCTGCTCCACCCATGGCAGTTTGTTGGAATTACTACCCATTTTGAAATAAGGTCATTACAGCTTGTTCTTCTGGGGGGCAGTACGGTGTGTATGTGTGGGTATTGTCTTTGCCTATTAAATTTGGTAAATATTAGATAAACTTCTTCAGGGAAATTTGCCAGTCAGAGAAATTAGTGCTCCTTTAATTTTTAATTACTCAGTCTGGCTTCATGGCTCTTTAAAAAAAACAAACAAACAAACAACTGGGAACAGCCTTTGAGGTTATTACAACCTACAAACACCTTATCGGTAAATGTTTTACAGACTTTCATGGTCTTCAGAGGTTGAATCCTACTGATGCAATGAGGTGGGCACCTGTGATTTTTAGTGAAATGTCTCAACAACTATTGGACAGACTGCCATTCAAACTGTTAAAGACAATCAGTCCCCAGAGGATGAATTTTAATAATTTTGTTGATCCCTTTACTTTTATTTCTAATGCCATCATCAGTCAAATTCTTTGGTTTATTACCAAATACTTACAAAACTAATGAGATTCCCATAACCTTAGCTGAATATGTTTATTGCTAATTTGTGGGGGATAACTCTGGGGTTTGTTAAATTTAGGCCTTATTTTCCCTTGTTATGTAAATGATTGATTAGGACAAAGATCTTTAGAATCGTTGCATTATTGAGCAAGAATTATGTACCCGGCCATCTTGAACAGCTGCTGCAATGTAATCCAGTGGGCAATTGTCTGCATCAAAGCACGTCCACTGATAGGACTCAGATAGTATTCCTACAGAGAAAGACCTTTTTATTAAAGAGTAACATCCTACATATTACCACCAGACACCAGTGACAAAAACAATAATTTTATTCAGCAGAACAAGGAGGCTGCTGGGATATTGCTGCCTCAGTCAGTTAGTTTGGTTGTGTTGTTGTGTGGTACTTTTATTTATGTGAAGGATCTGAATACTTCCTCCACTACTCACAAACTAACTGATTGAGGCTGAAGTGTTATTGTAATGATACTTCTGACATGAATAATGTGAATAATTCATCCCCTTTCGTTTACTAAAATTATGGATATAGGTGATGGAGAATATGCACTGAACTTTTCAAATAATCCTTCCCCCTGCTCTCCTGTGAGAACTTTTTAGTGGCTATTCATTTCCCTGGTAACTTATAGATCAATGAATTCACATTTCTCCAGCCCACCTTTTTGTGTGTATTTTGTGCTGAGATCAATACACCCTTAGTGGGCTTTGAAAGGTTGATGATGCAGAAACACAATTGATCCATTAATAAAACAGTCGAGTCCAATCCATACTGAACAAGAGAATGAACATTGGGCTACATGTATTCACAGGCACACACACATATATATTTACACACACCCACACACACACACAGAGTATAGGCACACAATCTATATTTCAACTCTGGTGGACTGAGCAAATTCTTGAATAATACATAAAAGGTCAATGATAATAAGATGTCCTGTCGATGTACGTTTATTGAAGTAATTGTACTTGTTCCATCTTTTCACAGTATTCCCCCTCCACCTCCCTCATCGACCCTCTCTTTCTGAGAGGCTGTCTCTCTCTTTCTCTCCCCTATATGGGCCCAATCACACCAGAGAGTGGCTGAGCAAAATCCATTTGCCTCTTGGCATGATTAGACACTCATCGAGCACTTTATTAGGAACACCTGCACACCTGCCTATTCATGCATACCCAATCAGCCAGTCATATGGCAGCAGTACAGTGCATACAATTGTGCAGATACAGGTTAGGAGCTTCAGTTAATGTTCACATCTCCCGGGATTTTCAGGCACTATGTCTCAGGGTCTAAAATTTATTCAGAATGGTGTGAAAAACAAAAGCCATCCAGTGAGTGGCAGTTCTGCAGATGGCCTCGCAGATGACAGACGTCAGAGGAGAATAGCAAGACTGGTTCAATCTGACAGACAGGCTATGGTAACTCAAATAACCACTCTTTACAACTGTGGTGAGCAGAAAGCATTTCAGAATGCACAACATGTCAGAACTTGAGGCAGAATGGCAGCAGAAGACCACATTGCGTTCCTGTCAGCCAAGAACAGAAATCTGAGGCTGCAGGCTCACCAACACAGGCCAGTTCACTGACTGCCAAAACGTAGCCTGGGCTGATGAATCTGGATTTCTGCTAGGTACACAGATGATAGGGTCAGAATTTGGTGTCATCAGCATGAATCCATGGACCCAACATGCCTTTTGTCAACAGTACAGACTGGTGGTGGTTGTGTATTGTTGTGGGGAATGTTTTCTTGACACATTTGGGCAACTTTGGCACTTTATGGCCACAGTTTACTCATTTTCTAATATCTACTTCCAGCATGATAATGCACCATGTCACAAAGCAAAAGTCATCTCAAACTGGTTTCATGGACATGACAATGAGTTCAGTGTACTTCAGTGGTCTCCCCCGTCACCAGCATGTCACCAGATCTGAATCCAATGTGGCTGAATGGGATATTTGCAGCATGATGATGCAATCACATCAACATGAACCAGAATTTCAAAGGACAGTTTTCAATGCAGAGAGCTGAGGCTGTTTTGAGAGCAAAGGGAGGCCCTGTCCAGTATTAGTATGGTATTCCTGATAAAGCACATGATGAGTCTAATAACTGATCTTACAGGGAAATATAACTAGGGGCAATTACTGGAAATTGGAAAGGTGTGGCAACATGAAGCATGAAAGAAAAAAAAAATTCAGTTCAGTAAAAGCATAATCTGACACTGACACAGAAACAAACACACCGCTTAAGCACTGGAGTAAAATGCATCATTTGCAGTAATAAATAATGACAGTCTTTGTGCCCTTATCACTCAGGTGCTAAACAAATAAATACTAGATTTTCTTTTCTTTCGAAGTCAGGCATCAATCTGCCTCCTACCAGCATTTTAACTTAAGAGGCTTCAACCTCTACAATATAACTGAAAGAACAAACAATAACACAGTGTTGACGAATGAAGCAGTCATTTGTATTTGTGCTCCAGGGTTAGGATTATCAAACACACAATGTTATTTAAGTTTATGATTTTACCTTGCCTTGGATTGAGTAAGTGAAACCTCTTCAATGTTATCAAGTTCATCAAAAATTCACTTTGTGTTGCTCAAACACACATTCAATTAGCAAGTAGCCAGCTTTTATTGTGTTTAGCAAATATGTAAATAAAATTTCATTTATTTAGTGTCAGAGTGAATACTATAATGATGAAAAGAGTTAAATAAGCTCCAAACAGCACCATAACATATCTGTAATACTGCCCTATCGAGGACGGTAGTAGTGCTTGTCCAGTTTTTCCTCAGCACCAAACTAATGCTCTTAATGTCTGAACTATGAGACATGGACAGCATGTCTTGATTCTCCCCAAAAATAAAAATCTCAAGTGTAGGAGGTCTCTTCAACCAGGAGGAGGGAAAGTACATTCTGAGAGGCTTCAACCCTCTTAAGACACCACATGCTGGGAGGTCTATTTTCTCCCAATCTTCCCTCTCTCCACAGGGAGGGTATGTGTGTGAATGCCTGTGTGTGTGTATGTGTGTGTGTGTGTTGCAGGTTGAAGTCTGGGTCAGAGGCAGGTGGTAGAGTCACTGCACATCGTCAGATCCCTCCACAGATTTAAAGACCTAACTTTAGCGTTTTAATTTTTCAGTAGCTTTTCTGTGATTTGTAGTAAAGGACCAGGTCACCAACTTAATTTGATCATGGCTCAGCTGAGCCGTCTTTTTTCAAGTCTGTGTTTATCTCACAGGTGTTTCAATCACTTTAATATTTAATTAAACATGTTGGTTTTGCAAATAATCTGTTGAGCCAATGGATATATTTCACCATCGCTAATTTGAAATCGTGAGAAAAAGTGTCAAGGAAACGAGGTGGGAGGGAAAAGACATAAGGGAGAAGCTAATTATCTAAATTTAATCATGCAGTATATCTTATATCAACTAAAATAAAGTTTTACTTAAAGAGTCATTGATGCTCCCCTCTGCAGCCATACATAGAAAGATAGATATATAGATATGTACTATAGACACACAGATACATTGTACAGAACCATACACACTACAAACCCTAAGCCTATTAAAGTCTTTTTAAAATGACTATAATATCTTAAAAGCACACATCAGACAGTCTAAAAATAAGTCAGCCCTCACTCCTGAGAAGATGACATGTTGGAGAAATAACAGTTTCAAGTGACAGCAATCAAATGTGAGGATACAACATCATTACACAACCCTGAAGTGAACAGAGGGGGTGGGGGTGGGGGGAGCAGGCTATCGCAGTGTACCAAATATAGAAGTCCCTTGGTCTCTGGAGAGGCCATCAGGAGTCTCCTCTCTCCTTTCGCTCTGCCCACTCCAGTTGATGAACCAGACGCACAGGAGGAAGGCTTTGTTCTTTCACTGCCTGAGAAGAGACATGGTGTGAATTTAAAATGACTTTGCTGTAAACAAGTGTTTATGTTGCTAGACTTCCCAATGTAAAACGGCACATAAAACAGCACTACCTTACAGAGGATTGCTGCTGTGCTGCAGGTGTCTGCCAATCCTGTATAGTAAGTTGAAAAAAATAATAGTTTGATGAAGTCCAGTAGAATCTAAATTTAGTAAAATGTGACACAGTAAACAGTCCTACAGATAACCTTTATCCCCACTAATCACAGAATGAAAGCTACTTGGAGGTTAAATGTAAGAAAAATTGTCATGCTCATTTCAATTAAAATAGCCCCACACAATCTGACCCATTGAAGTTTGAAATTTAAACGACTTTATACAGCTGGGTACTGTCCTGATTAGAAAATAGACAGCATTCATTGTTTGCTCAAATGCCTAGATGGCTCATTTTTACAAGAGAGACTGTCCTCCTACGAAAAATGACAGCATCAGTTGTTTCAGCCGGTGTCCAAAACAGCACTTGTTTACGTTTAAGTACCAAAGCCCTGTAGCAGCTGGAGGAGTTATGCCTCTTGTCCATCAGGAGCAAATGAGGAAATAGTGTGCTGTTTGTTACAGAAACACAAAATCTGCAGATGTAGGAGGTCAGTGTAGAGGAGTGGGTCAGCAAAACACTGGACTTTTAACTATGTCTTGTTCCATTACCTTGACCAAGTGGCTGGTATTGTAACTGTGATGTCAAAGGAATGACTATTTTAAGCCACATCATACTCCTTCCTTAACACCAACCAACAAGTTATCGCATCATGAAATGGACTTGTTTTTCCAGCTGTAATTTGTGACAGTTTTGGATGTCATCAGAGTCATCCTGCTGATATATATCGGTGTAAGAGCAGAAAGCATGTGTTGTTCTTGTTGGTGGACAAAGCCCTTTCTCCATACTTTGTGTTCATTTCATCCGTGTTTGTGCATGTTTTCTGACAGCTTATGGATACAGATGAAATGGAGCAGTACCACAGAAAATCGTGGCAGTGTAGCCAATAGTTCAAGCGAGGCACGACCGTAGGACACGACAAAGAAACTCTCTGTTAATATTAGTTAAAAGAATTCTCCGTCCACATGTCTTGATGTATCTAATGGCCTCACAGACCACTGTCGTCTACAATGCTGCCTCCACTTTTGCCTTTTTCTTAAGAGGTACATTATTATGACCTCCTCCACTGTGACAATGTCTGTTGTCAGAAACTTTTCACTGACAAACCATGTTGTCAGGTGAGAAAACACTCTAGTCTCATTAAGTGTAGAGGACTTTTTTCCACTTCAATCAACCCTGAAGAGATGGAAGTGAGGAGGTATTGATTCAGCAGCATAAACGTACAGTTCTTTTGCTCTGTTGTGTAATTTGATGTACAGAGAACAGAATATCACAGTTTTGATCTAAATCTGCATGTTTGATGAAATAATGTTAATGGAGAAAAATGTTATGGCAAAAATCCTACAAAACTGTCCACACTGTCAATCCTCTACTTTAAGTGTAGTATAGGATCATAGCTGGCATGGCAGTTGACACAATACAAAAGATGAATATAACATTCTCTGCATAACTTTGACACTCACAGCTACTGAGGAAGTTTCTGTCTCAGTTGTGAATTTATCCTGGTGAATAGCTAGCCAGAAGTTCCCAGCAGTGAGATGTGGGGTGTTTGAGTATGAAGGGCCTTTGTGCAGAGAGCCCGAGGGCAGCGGAGTGTGGCTCTTTTAGGGTTTGATTTAAAATTGAAAGCTGTGTTTACATCCGCTATCCAGCCTCCATAGCACAGAGAGCAGTTCATAGCCTGACGAAGGAGGAACCCAGAAATTGAACCCATTAAAATAGGGATTTCTTTTTAGGGAAACATGGAGGGAGGGGTGAGGGATTGGGTGGTCATAGAGCATGGTGTTTACATTTGGTTGTACATCATTGTGTACACTAGTGGTGCTCTGAAAGGAGGGCAAGGAAATGTTAAATCACCTCTGACAGCTGAGAAATTGACCACGTCTTGGCTCTAACACTCGCGTTGTGGGAAGCAGGGAGATTATCTGAGCTGAAATGGCGGTGGAAGCTAATGAGCAATCATTACGGTTGGTCTATTTTGTGTAATTACATACACATACTGGCCATTTGGGGACATGTCAGGTACAGCTAACATGACTGTAATGCTGTGTCTCTAAAATGTCTAGTATCAAAAAGCCATTATCTTGTAGTACATTACAGCTGACTGAAGGTAAATTCAACCAAATTAGTAAATATTAACATAAAAAACAGCATGTTGGTTCACAAAAATACAAGATACATGTGTAGATTTGCATTATACTAGGCCACCAACATGTGACTGCTTGTGTATCTGTGAGCTGGGCATAAGTTTAAATCTTATGACCAAAAAAATATTCCTGCTTTTCTTTTCACTTATGCAAATCTGGCTCATAGCATAGTAAGGAGAGCTGAGTCAAATAACTATTACACCATGTTGTTTTTCTGTATTAAATGGAAGTATCAGTCCATAATTCAAACACAACTTGCAGTAAATATTTACAAAGACAACAAACTCTGCCAGAAAACAGAATTTAAAGACTACTTCTTTCATTCAGCGAAAGACAAATTGCAAACTCCTTCTAATGGATGAAAAAAATCCTCACAGATGATTACACCCACCCTGAATGTTGCTTTTCCCAAAGTGAAATGCTCCAGATTGCTAATTAGCGATACTAATATTCAGTACTTTGACTTTCATGCAGGCAATCACTTGCTCTGAGTGGGCGTCACCTTTTTTCCAAATTGTCTTGATGTGGAATGTCTTAATTTGGAATTAAAGTAGTTATATTTTGGCACTGATTTTGTGTCTAACTTTGTCTACTAATCAGTTGGTTGATTATAGTTCTTCAATTTTTCCATAGTAGAAGTACTTTTACCAGAGAGAACAGTAACCTGATGCCTGTAGTCTACTTTCCCATTATTACTTCATATTGAACTGAAATCCATGTAACCTTGTAGCACAGAGGGTTGGGTGGTTATGTCAGACAGCAGTCAGTGTTCAGCTAATACATAATGAACAACCCCAGTGGCAAACAAACCTTAAACATATCAGAGTTTCCTGGAAACAAGTCTAATTCAACAAAGGCAATCGCCATTTCCCCTGCTGTGCAAATAGTGATCCAAGCATGAGATTATAAAGTATTCATGTAGCTCGTCAAATTCTGCCAGCACCATTACCTGTTTTGCTCTGTGGAGACATTCACAGTGAACAGTTAAACTGGATGTATTTACAGCATCCTCATCCCTCTCTGTGTATTACCTAACCTCCATGTCTAATTCATAAACATACACCCCTTCCCCTGACTCTCTCTTTCTATCTATCTCTCTTTAACTGCAGTGAGCTCTTTTAGTTTGTATCATTTTACTCACTACAACACTCAGCACGCTGCGACCTGGAGTGTGGACCCACCCTGAGGCTCCTGGAAATATTGCATTTAATTAAATCGTGTTATTGCACAAATATTATTTATTTAAATTCACCACTAAATTGTCTCTAAACCATGTAATGACTTTCCAGCTGCTTTGAAACCCTCAGCAGTGCCATTAGAGGCTGATTCAGAAAAAACTCCACCTGAGTTCTACCCAGAAGACAACACTGATTCTCCTCATTTAAGATGCTTGATGGAACACTGAATCTCAGACATTATAGCCACTTAGATTGCTGATGTTAGTGAAAAGGGGGGAAAGATCGGCTGGGAGCAATTTCCCCAATAATGCTTTATTTATTTAATTGTAAACACAGATGCTGAGGTCTGAGAGTAAACAACACAACATGCACAAGAGTGAGTGTGTGTCAGAACAAGACGGCTGTGAATCATCTACTTCATTATAAATAAATCAGGAAATATAAGAGTATTTACATCGCAAATTCAAAGACTGACTTTCCTGTTTGTAGCAATAGAGAAGATGTTTACTTGTGTTTACTGAGCAGCCCTGGGGTGCAGAAAAAACATGCAAGTTCTTAAAACCGGTGGCATTTTCCTTTAAAGGATTTGCTTGGTCAAAACCAGTTCAGTGCCTGAGTTCCAATATTTTTAAAAAGCAGAGTGCGCCATCAAGTGGTTATTCTGTGCTCTACATCTAGTCATTTTTTCTTTGTTGTTTTTGTTGTGAGAAGAAGTCATTGTGTAAATACATCAAGGATTTTCACCATAGCACAAAAAAGGCTTTTCTACTTGTGTTTAATAGTTGTTGCTTGTCATTCATTCAAGTATATATATAAGTAATAGTTGAGTCTTTAATACCATTAGTCGACACAAACTGAAATCACACACCCACATCTTTAGATTTTGTCATCACATTCTACCTTAGTATCTTCCCTTTGGTAGAGGATTTCCACCATGAACTGAAGCTCTGTCTTGATGCAGCAGAAGTCTGCTCTCGCTTTGATGTGATCCAGGATTTCTCTGAGATCCTTAGCTCTTCTTCTTCTGTTGATCAGAATGACGGAGCAGCCGGAGGAGCAGAGGAGCGCTTCCTTCTCCAGAGTCAGCAGGTCTGGAAGGTACTGCTGGGGATCATGGTCCATTAGCACCAGGTTGAAGCCTTCACTGGTCCTTTGATCAGGCTCAAGTAATGATCGCAGGGTTGGGATGGCCTCAGCTGAGCTAGATGTCAACACCTGGAACTGAAGAGGATGAGAAGAGTGGAGGAAAGGAAGTTAAAATCCATTTGCTACGCTATGTTTTATCAGACTGTGGTGATCATTCCTGACTGTACCTGAGAGTGTTTGAAGCCAGCCACCAGGATGATTTCTTCTCCCAAATCTGCTGTGAGTGGGTCCAGCTCCACTGTGATCAGTCTGCCAGCAGGGGGCAGCAGACGCAGCAGGCGGACTGAGCTGTAGCCACAGTGCATCCCCAGCTCCAACACCCTAGAGGGACGGACACGCCTCACCACTTCATCCAACGCCTCACCTGAGTTGAGAAAAACAAGCGTGGTGTTCATTTCTTTGTTGGCTCAGACCAGAGGATGTTTTGAACATAAATGGATGCCAGTGGGATGGATCTGGAATTTAGAGCCATATGCAGTGTTTAATCTTAACCAGTATCTGTCTTGATAAAGACACCACTCACTCACTAATTATGTTACCTTATGTTGCAATAGCATAAGAAATTAATGCAGTAGAACTTGCCAAACTCATGTCGTATTTGTTACCAACTACTAATATGGAAAGTCAACATTCACAACTGACAAGATTGATTATTTAATTTAAAGGTACAAATGTTATTAAGCTGAGAAAATGGATACAAAATGTAGAATGCAGGCTGATATACTGTAAACATGGAAGCAGCAGTTTCTTAATGATTTTCTACTAAACTGCCTGTGGGCAGAACATAGTAATTAGAATTACTTACAGAATTGTCAGTATTATTAATGTTGTTGATATCATGAATGGAAGTTAAGACTGATGGATATGGTTTGACTTTTTCATAATGCATCTGTAAATTATCAATTTTATTCAACCTTAATAAACAACTGGTTCAACATATAGCCACCGGATTAAAACAATTACTACTGCTGTTCCAAACGCTGCCTGAGAAAATGTGCTGTATATTTCAGATTTATCTGACAGCAAAACGGAGGAAAAAAATGGAGCTGCCTGAGTTCAGCCACAATGGCACAAAGGAAGGGAAAAGAGCGCCACTCTCAGGAAGCTTCATCAACAGCAAATCCATAATAACAGCAGCATTATTTTCATCTATCCCACCCCTTTAATTCCTCAGAGATGGTCATGGGATGTGGAAATTCATGCCTGAATGATATTTGATTTGCAAATAAATTTATGTTAAACTTGGCTCCTGGATGTGTGCACCTGTCAACCACTGGTATCTCAAAACACAACAAATTGTGCTCCTCTCTCTCTCTCTTCCAGTGGATCTATACCCTAGATTGTAGCCTTTAGATTAAAGGACTTTCAGTTGTTAGTCAAGTATAATATTAAGATATGTTTTAATTCATGTACTAGTTTGCACTGATATCACAAAGACAGTTTCATGTGACTTTGTGCATTTGGTAAATAAAGTGATTCCACTGCTTACTTACCAATCTCTGGACCAATGCATAAAGAGGGGTGTGTCTCAGCATAGAGGTCAAAGGTCTCCAGGACACTGTCAGCTTTGCCATGGGTGCACTCAGAGAACACAAAGGCATGGGTGCTCTTAACACACACTCTCCCTCGCATCATCCTCAGCACCCAGGCCACAGCTTGATGGTACAGCTTGAAGACTTTGACACGATAACGGCTGGATACCATGATGATGGCAGGAAGCAGTGGGACGGAAACAGCAATCAGCCACATTTGAACTGCTGCTGGAAATACAGTAAGAAACCTCAAAACCTGTGGATAAAGAGGGAGAAGCTGAGATCAGTTTGTGGAAATCTGGCATTTGAGTTAGAAAACCTCTCTCCAAAATGAGATTTCAGAAAAACGACATATTGTTGTTGTTTGATTTTTAAGTACCATTCTGAGAGGTTCATCTCATTGATTGTGGTTGTTGTTGGATCCAGCTTCTGATTCTTGGCAAGAAAAAGGCAAAACCAAGTTTTTATTTTCAGCAGATTAATGCTGCAATAAACATCCACTATGGTATAAGTATATTGTAATTCTTTTTGGTGAACAAATTTAATGGTTAAACAATCTGTGTTTTGGCATGCACAAGTTATACTTCCAATTCAGATAGCATTAGGGGAACATTAAACAAAGTATGATTTGTGCCATTTTACTTGGAGCCAGTAAAAGTGTGTCAGTGTCACATTTTGAAAGCAGGATTGTCAAACCATGCACTGTGGAGGGCAGAGAGTCTGCAGTTGTTTCTGACAGTCAAACACTACAACAAAGGCTTTTCCTTAATTCATCTGCTGTGACGTTGGAATGAAAACCTGCAGAGTCAGCCATCCTTTCAGAGACTGGCCACTCACTCTTTACATTTCAATAACTGTACAATGCCCTAAATGGATGTGTAGCCCTTTATGAATTAACTTTAACAAACACATCTCACCAAGATTTTTTCAAGATTTGTCAGTTAACTAAAATAGATAACGTACAGTATATGTATAGTTTATGGTGTTTCACTATTTGAAGAATACAGACAGTTTATTAACACATTTTAAATAAATAAAGAAAATGTTAATTTTAATATGAAAATTTAACTGATTTCCTGAGACAGAAGTAATAACACAGTGGTAATGGTTCTTACCGAGCTGCCCTGTTGCCTGTCCAGGTTCAGAGTGCATCCTGTCAAACACAGGTGGGACTGTCACCCCGGTAAGTCAAGTAGCCTATGTAAGCAACATGTGATAACAGCCAGCCTACTGTAAAGCAAACCATGATTTTCTCTTTGACATAGATCTTCTGGGAGAAATTCAACAGGAGAGAAAGCCACACTAAACTGTTTTTCATATCCAGGAAGTAGACACCTGAGAGACAGAGGAGAGGAGTGGGGACTGGATTCAGCTGGATACACACAGCAGACCTGTTTGGGAAAGCTCCTCCCTCTGCTTTTCAATACTGCTGCATTCTTCCACAAGAGGTCAGCAAAGATGTAAGAATGTCTACAACCCCGTGGACAATACTGGGTGTCTGCAAGACCTGGAAGTCTTGACTGGCATCATCAAGATGTTAAGGCCTCCTATAGTGTATATCTAACAAATAGCCCATGGCCATTAGAGGAATTATCTGATGCAAAATGTGGATTAGAGCTTTTATTTAAAAATAAATAAATAAATAAATAAATATATAAGTAGGGTAAGACAGGGGGGCAAAGTTTAATAAAGTTTTCCAACCTTGTTCAGAGTAGCCTCTGTGTTAAGAGTTTCATTATTAATCTTCTTGTGTAAGTCTGGTGCAGGCTGAACCCAACTTTTTATTTGCAAAATAGTGATTTATAAAATCACAGAATCCATCATTTTTGGCAGAATCAAACTGATCTGAAGTATGAGAATATGCTGATTGACTAATATTCATGTTTTCTAAATAGCAGGCCATGATTTAGTTAATCGTTCATTGCCTCAATAGCTGGCAGTCACAGGTGAACCTCAGTTTTGTGTTCCTTTGCTCTAAATCAGTGAACACTCTGCTCTGTCAGTTGCCCCATATAGTGAAAGTGGGTATGAGATCCCCAGTGTGTTGCTGCCCTCATTGGCTGGTAGTGGAGCGGCGCTGCTTTGTGTATTTTTGGCCATTGGAGTGAACCATACTGCGGTGTGCAAGTCCTGTCAGTCCGGCTACGTCAAGTTAGCCAAAAACTGCCAGATTTCTACCGGAACCGAGGCGGGTTTGCTATCAAAATAAGAGCCTACACAAATTGCTACAGGAACAAACGTTGCAGGTTCTGCATCAAACGTCATTCTTTTATATGGACAGATGTTTCTATCTTTTGTCCACCTCACTTATATCAATCAGGGTAAGCTAAATAAGAGATACACTTCTCTTACTGCATTATGTTTAGCTGGGTGTGTATTGAGTATGAAAAGAAGTATGAAAAGGAACATGTGAAGAGCATACATTTAAGATACATTAAGACACGAAATATCCTTATTTATCAATATGAAATGCACCTGTAACAGATGAAGAGTCTTGAATTTCTTGGCTCTTGTTTTCATAAGACAGAATGATATATTTGGTTTTCTTTCTCGAATTCACATATTAATAAATATTTGTGTAATTTCCGGTTACATTTCTTTCTGGTTTGTGGTTAAAATTTTCCTACCAAACCTGAAGTGGGTGAAGACCCGCCCCTACCTTGCCTCTGATTGGCTAGTACTAGTTACCCTTAGTGGTTGGGTTATTCAGGTTTACGCATGGAAAGTGATGATTGGTCACGGCTAAGGTAAGGACATCAGGGTAAGCCAATCAGAAACAGAGATAGGGGCGCGATTTTACCGCCAAAACGAAGACATATATTTACTTCCGGTTACACTGTGCGTTAACTTTGAGCTTAATACATCTGTGAGTTTGAGATACAGAACAGCAACTTGAAAACCTCAAATACCCATTAATTATGCCACAAATGGGATATGTTTCATTTCGGCTGGAAAGGAAGAATCTGGAAATGACTTCAACCCGGCGGTAGGTTCAGTGTTGAGAGACAACCTGTAGCGTCTTGCTACTGTTTGTCCTTCAGAATCAGATGCTAGCTTACTTGACTTTCGTTTAACATTAGTTCATTGCTAATGAAGGCTAACTTAGAAGTGTTAGCTAGATGTAAAAATGACGATTATTTAGCCACAGGAATAGCACGGATTTATGGCGTTTGTACTTGGAAGGTTGAATAAGCACACTTAAAGTTCCCCTTTTTAGCTTAATTAGCACGTTAAGGAACATCCTGACAGATGAGGAGACTAGTTTCCTGTCTATCAAACTGCCTGGAGAGGGAGACAGGACTTTTATTTTCTGATTTCTGATATTTTTTTGTTCTCGTTTAAATTGTGTGTTCTGTAAAAGTGAAGTGTTTATAGTATTGTTGAAGGAGTTTTGGGGGTAATTTGAGTGTGTGAGAAATGCATATGTTGAACAAATAAGATAAACATTACAGTTTCCTTGATAAACTCCATTAAAGGGTGTGATAATATTGGTGTCTGTTACAGCATGCAATGTAATGTGTTATATTTGAATGTCCCCCATGATACAATATGGTCATCCACTAAAACTTATTTTGAGCGCCTTCACCGGAAGCCATGTAACGAGAGACTCTTGCTGACTTGACGCTGGTTGTCTGCCCACAGACTCCAACAGGAGCGATACCGGAGAGCAGCAACTGGTCCGTTGCCTCGCCGGTGCTGCTGCTGCTGCAACATCAACACCTACAACCGACGGAGTAGACGGGGCTGACTGACGCCTGACGGTTCACGACTAATTTCGGTGGAATAACGCGGCACTGAGCTGCTTTTACACATTTTTAACAGGCTTTAACACTTGAAGAGCTGAGCTTCTTCGCCAATGGCAAGTCCGGTTGCAGACATAGGACAGTCTCATCAGCATCACCCTGTGACCGAGTCGGCCGCAGAGTCCGCGTTTCAAGAGGCGCAGAAATGGATAGAGGTGAGTCACGGAGTACTAAATACAAAACCAACCCTCAGGCACTTTGCTTCCCGTTCGCGCAGGTGTTTTGTTGTCATTGTGTGGCCTTAGTTACTGTTTTGCAACCTGTATCTGCAGCGCCTTCTCATTTTAAACGGCAGTTTGCTTTTTATTGCTTCGTCACCTGTTGAAAGGTGACTCAAACAGATGATTTGACTCGGATTCGGACGAAAATCCCAATCATTTTCCTGTGAAGTTCCTTTCGGGGCTTATAGTGTTGCTTGGTAGTGTATTTATCACGAATATGTTGAATTTATTCGTATTTTAATCTTATGCAATGTAACATTCCTGTAATAATTTGTGTCTTAGAAAGTCGATACTGAGTAACTTATCTAAACAAATAAAGTTACGTTTTGTGTTACTTGTAATGACATAACCTAACTGCGTTAATGCCTTAACATTCCAAACAGCATAGTGCACATATTTGGAAGAGATCCTCCTGAATGTTGCAGTAGGCTTTCAGTTGTTTTTGGTGAGGGCCATTGTACAGTAGCCGTGGCTGCTGTGGGGCCTGGTGCATGTTTGGCTGAAAACAATGAATGCATCATGTGGAATGGATTTTTGCCTCATTGCGAGCCTGGTGAACAATAATCACACAAATGAGTTTTTGTTCTGGGAGAATTTCAATCACGACACGTTGCCTGCCCCTGTTGCATTTGACTTTGTCATCCTGCAGTGAGCTGGCCTCTCATCAGCCCTCAAAACACTGATGATGACTGGCTGATTATCTCTTGCATGTCGGTAGGATGTAGGCACTGCTCTGTAGGTTTAGATAAAGGCTTAAAAATGTGATTCCAAGCCCACTGTGGCACGAAGCTTTTTATGAAGTGAGTGAGCAGGGGCGGTTGTAGGGATGATGGGGCCTCTGTACAGGAGAGGACTGTGCCCCTACCACACCGCCTGCCCCCCACTTTAATTGTACCAGTATTGCTGCATTACTTTACAGCTTTGTGTTTGTGTTACTGTTCCACTCTTCAGCTGTTAGTAACATATTTCTGAGAAGCATCAGTACAAGATTGCATAATATTGGTAACCACCATCTAACATAAACTTTAAAGAGTAGCATTGCATTGGTCCATTTTACTGCTGTTGATGGTGTTAGTAGACAGTTATTTGAACCCAGGTGTGTCACTTAACAAAAGAAATCAGATTCAAATTAAATTCTTGAAATCAGGTACATCTGGCACATTTTCCTGTTCAGCACCTGCACTAAGACTTGTAATAATGCTAGTGTCAATGTTGGCCAGCATCATATGTAGTTATTAATAAGCTGTGTTTAAGCTAATTCAAGTATATTACATATCAAAGTCATATTTTTAAAAAAGTCAAATCCTCTTTAAGAGTGTCAGAGGCCATTACAGGCCTATTTAGCAGCACCAAACTCCTCTGAGGCCCATATCATATCTTTAAAAAGCCACTACTGACCTAGAATCTCAGAGGCAGCTCAGGCCTGAGAGCTGAAAAGCTGGGAAGGAACAGATACCACTGCTGTGTTGTTGTTCCTCTATCACCCTTTTCCCTATAGGGACTGATTTCATTACCCATACACACCTGGTGATGGTCTTTCAATCACCTCAGGGAACCAGAGACAGGTCACTGGTTTCTTAATGAACAGATTAACACAAAGCCTCAGTCAGCAACCCAGTGGCTGATCTCTGACTGCTTATATTCAACTGCTGTGTCATATAAGGTGTCAGGACTTGAGGCTAGGAGTTATAACAACAGGTCCTCTGTTTGCCGGCTATTGTCAGTGACAAATCAGAACATGCACAGAAACAGTGGAGACCTGAGTGCTCGGTACTGTGCTCCTCATCAGCCATTTACTTTGGTTGGAAAATAAACCGTCCCCTGCCTTTGCCTGTCTTTTTTGCTCATGCGTAGCTCATTTTAGATTTGTACCTTTACCTGTTAATAATACTTACTCCTAATCTCATGTCTGATGTGTTATGGAGGAGACAATAACCCACATGTGCTATGTTAAAGGACTTAATTAAGAAGACCGATACCTGAGTCCAAGTAACAAATACAATACAACAATTGGATTACATAGACTTGTCTCCCAGAGACATGTTTGATTACCTCCTAGTGTTGTTTTAAGACCTGTTCATATCAAATCAGTTTGTGGGGGATTTTTGTTATTAACTTGAGGCAGCTGCTCTTTAATTTTGGTTTGTTTTGGCAGGTGAGAATAATTTGAACTTTGCTGAGCTCTTTCTAACCACACAGAAACCCTTGAAACTGCCATTGAAAACCACATTAATGCGTCTCTGTCAACATGTCTTGGTGGTCCTGCCATAGTTGCATCTGGGGAAGGAACTGATTTATAGTCCAGTGTTGGATTTTATCCTGTTCATTAATGTACCACCACTGTACTGAAACAGACACGTGCTGAGTTATTACATTGACATGCAGTTTTTTATATACGAGAAGTAATTCTTCACACATGTTTTGACATGAGGGAAAGACAAGAGTTTTTTGCACTGTAAATGAAAAGTAATATCATGAAATAGTTTGCACTAAAAAATGCATTGGTAGAGGAGAAAACATTGATGCATTCTGGTGTTAATGAGAAGGGAAGATTGTTACACTTTTTTCAGTGTCAGCAGTGAGTGTGAGTACTTGAAACATGTAGGATAAAACATGAGCAGCCTTAGCTGACCAATCACAGCTGTAGAGGCTTCTATGTAGTATCACCATAGCACCAACACATAGCTGCATTTTTGAGAAGGTGCATGTCAAAACCAACCAAGCAACCACCACCACAAATTTGTTAATTCTGTTTCTTCCAAATCAGCAAACCCTTATTGTCCACTTTTGAATTTTCAAAATAGTCCTCAAGAATGTGTCACCATGGGAACCAAGCTCAGGCAAATAGCATCCCGCAGCCCTGTCTGTAAAACCCAACACCTTGATATGAAGCATTCACACACCTGCGCTCATTTACTTCCTTGACGGCCGCTTCCTCTCACCATCTTGTCAGTAACAACTGCGCCTAATGACAGTGTTTAGGCTTCTCTGAAACTTTCAGAGGAGTCTGACTGGCCCTTTGATGAGGGTGGAAAACCCTCAGTTGGTGAGCTTGATTGATTTGTGTTCGTATAGCCACAGGGTGTCTGCCATGGACGAAACTCAAATGATATTATCTGACTGAGGCTTTTCTCTGAAACACACCTCAGTGGTTTGATGAATTGGTTTTCTTCTCAATTGTGGTTGAAGACTAGTTTGCTGCTGGCAAATTCATATCAAAGCGTAATTGTGAGAGAATAACTCTGTCAGAGTTGAGTAATTTCATCACTCGTCTCAAAGACATTTCTGGGAGAAAAACGTTCAACTGATACATAAACAAAGAGAATGTATCGAACAAATGGAAAAACTTTACGTTACATGACCCAAAACTTGCCAAGAAAAGTAATCCCAGTTTGGCACATGGGATGTAATAAGATATTTTGTCAGTTTACATAAAGCCAAATACTAGAGATTAAGTCAATGAAGTATTTCATGCTGGTTGCTGGTTTTTCCTTGAGAAGTCAATCATACTCAGGAAAAGCAGTGTAAAATAATGAATTAAGTCTATGTAGCCTGGCAGTTGAGCAGTGTTGCCAGAGAGTCTTGTACAGCTTTAAACACACTATATGATTTAAAATCTGCTTAAGACTTTGCTTTGACAGCTGTATCTTGGTGAGAATGGGGAGGCCTTCTTGAGCTGTCTTCGTAAATGAACTTGTAGTGTGTGGTTTATTCAGATTTCTTGTCTCAGGTCGTAACCATCACACTTTAATCCTGCAGTTTATGATTATCATTATGATGGATGAACCTTTATTGCATATATGTTGCCATATGTTCACGGTTAACAGTGTGATGTTGTTCCGTGGTATCCATGATGTCCAACCTCTGTTTAAGCATGCTAAAGCCACGTTATGTGTCTAAAATGTAGAATATAAATAATATTTCTTGGCAAGACATCGGTTTACTCCAGAGCTCGTCTCAACTTTTCAGTGTCTCGATTTGTTTTGTATTGTCAGAGTATCTCTCTTTCTTTCTCTATCCCACCACCACCTCCCCCCCTATCCAAGTCACAGCATGTTTAGGGGCTTGTGAGTGATACAAGGTTCCCTTG